>NC_085137.1:48509285-48534285 GCF_035046485.1 Aedes albopictus | reverse complement strand
AATCTCTTAGATGGTGTTTTGAACCAACAGAAAAATATCAGAAGTTCAGTTGCATGTTTCTGTGGGTTTTGGACCGATGACAATTTAAGGACACAAGAGATGAACACAGAGAAGTAGAAAACGATTAGCGAAATCAAGAAAACAATTTGACACAGGATCGACTATATTTTAACAGGGTTTGATTGATTCCATGCAAAAAAAAAAACAAACATACGACCACTGACTTAACGAGAAGAAAAACATTGAACCATACCACAAAATCGAACAAGACGACAAACACAAACCGTGTGACCATAACACTACATAGGCAAATCCTGACTGACTGACCAATTGAAAACTTTCCAATCTTCTACCGTAACTTTCTGAGTCAGTAGGCAACAGTGTCTTAATGGATATCATTTTCCGCGTACGGCTGGCAAACTGCTTCTGAAAGATTACGTACTCTTTTCTATCTTCGGGTCTAGTGTAGAGGTTTCAACTCTATTCAGAGTGCAGCTAGAAACCTAGCAAAAAAAAAAAAAAAATATTTCTCTCTTATAGTGCTTGAGGTGGTGGACAACTGTGAACTGCAGTGATATTGTCTGTACGTCCTCCCATCACTCAAAAGTTTAGGTAGTTGTCTTATTTGTCCTGACTGTTCTAACTGTAGATCTCATACAATACTGAGATCACTCCAATGTGGAGATCACACCACCGGAGATTATGTTCGATTAGCTTAGCGTTCGACTATTGACAAGAATCTACAGCGGTATTATAGTTCAAAAACGCCTCAGGGATATTAAACTAAACTGCTTTATTAGCAAATAAAAACGCTCCGTCGTACGTTCAAGGGTAGCGTAAATGATAAAGTCAGTTTCACAATTCAGTTTTTTTTTTTATATTGACGAGTTTATATTGATTTGATATCGAAGTTTTGCAACCAACAGCAGTAGAAGTTTTTCTTCGAGTAATTTAAATAAGCCATTTCATTCACAGACATGAGCTTTCAATACCTACATCCTCGATGATCTATGTTGGAGCTCAGATTATCCTCGCAGCTAAAATAATGAAGTAAAATTAAAGAACTAAATCGAACAAATTATAGAAAAGTCGCAGACATACCGTACTTGTACCTCACGCCTTCGTGACAGTTAATTGTTGAATGAAAAATCATGACATACTATCCAAAAAATGAGTCAGCTGGCGGTGAAGATTAGGACATTAATATTAATTAGGCAGTATTAGAGTCGGTATTAGATGCTGTCCCGCCCCTAGGCAAAAGCTTCTTTGATTCCCGCAGGAATTTTTGTTTTTGGAATGAATTAACTACATCGGCTGTTTTCCTACTCTCCGCATCGACCAATGTGGCGCTAGCTTCTATGCGCGAAAAATCGCTAAAAGTAAATCGCAAAAATATTGTATGGCGAATACCGTCTAAAGGCAAATTCTTCAAAGTGGAACACATTATTCGAAAAAATATTTGGTAGTGGTTGTGCACAATGGTGACCACTATTAAGCCTACCAAATATTTTTTCGGGAAAAGCTTTGTATTTCAAGAAATTCAAGTTTAGATGCATTTCGCCATACAACATTAAATTGATTTACTCCTGCTGATCAACTGTGGCTGCGCGCAAAGCGGGTAGTCCATTCCTGCAGAAATTTCTTCTGAAATGTTGGGATAGTTTTGTTCTTTGTTATTCTCTAATAGCTTCTTAGAATTTCATGCTGAGAATTGATCCGGAAGTTCCTTGTAGGAATCATTCAGAGTTCAAGAGTTCCTTCTAGAAATTCTTCAGATATTCCTTTTTCCTTCAAAAGTTTCTTTTGGGATTGTGCGATTCATTCATGAGTACCTTCTGGAGCTCTTTGTTTAATCCTCGAATAGTTTCTGAAGAAATCCTCAGAACAAAATTTCAGATGAATACCACACAAATCTCCTTTAAAAATCCCTGAAGGAGCTTCTGAAGAAATTTCTGGAGAAATTCCTAGAAGGATCTTGTACCGAATTTTCGAACCCTCTAAGCAGAATACCCTCTTCGAATGAGTGTAATCAGTTTTGTACCTTTTAATTTCGCCCTAATTGCTTATCCAGTGGATAACTGACACTGAGGAAAGATTACAAGTAGTAGTCGAAATACGCGTATCTGTCAAAGGATAAGCAATTAGGGCGGAAATAAAAGGTACCAAACTGATTGCACTCATCCTAGAAGGAATCCTTGATAGCATTCCTGGAGTAATAGACTGATGTAGTTTTTGAAGGAATTTCTGGAGGTATCCCCAGAAGGGTGGGGGCTGGCTCATCGAATCTTCCGGTCCGCTTTAGTGCTTTATGCATCATTGTGGCCAGGTGTTGTTCTAGTTTTTCCAGCTGTATTGTAAAGCATGAGCGGTGATCTTTGGCATCCTTGTGACATTAGGGGACTCGGAATGTTGATGGACCACCGATTACTGCTGGCAGATGCAGTGGAAAGTTTGTCTTAATACGTATCAATCGTCTCTGACAAACGAGAAAAACTGACTTCACTGATTACCTGTCTCTGAGCCAAATTTGGTATAGAGTCTTCAGTCTCCGATTAGTCGCTTCATGTTTGATGGAGGCTTTCAATCCAATGGGGTTACACAGTCGCTATCCGAATGAAGAGAACAATATTCCGCGTGATATATCACAAATCAAAAGAGGTGCGGTAGATTACGTGGAATGGAGATGCTGAATTAGGTACCAGACCAAGTCCCTGCTGGGTGGCGCGAAATAGATGAGCCATAGACAATAGAATCGTCAATGTCGTAGGGCATAGTATGTGACTATTGTCGAAACAACACTATTTTTGGTCATTGTCCAACCAAATCATAAGCGGCGTCCACTTACACTAAGCGCATAACTATGTTAGGTCAAGATTAGGATGAAATCATTGGTAAAATATAATAACACTTTTTAGTTTGTGTAGTTAGTTGAACTAGAGTTAACTTTTTATTGAGACATTTTCTGTAGGTTTATTCTGGATTACAATACATTAGCTGCCCTTCAACTGAATTATTTTATAACAGTAAACAACATTATTCCTTCTTGATAAAAGATATATTAACAAAAGCATTTCAATGTGGACGTAGAATTGCCAACCTATACATCTGATCAGATATTTTTCCGGTAATAAATTTGGGGTGGCGAGTTAAACACTTACGGAAAATAGTTTTTCAATGTCAGACAAACATCACATGAACACAGCTACCAATGAACCAAACCTTATCTACTGTCTTCTCATTTTGCCGCTTCCTATCCTCAATTGAACTTATCTGACACTAGTTAGGACCTTGGTTAGGACTGTCTGTGGAAGATCCGGGTTTCTAATTCTGTGTAGGACTTGTTAAAACGGGATGCCTGATATGTACTGCGGACAAATGGGCTGGAAGTACTGAGCAATCACAATTACCGTCGTACTAATCATATTAAATGCATGCTTTTCTACTTACATCCCGAACGTCGCCAACCGGAAAAGAGGACATGACGAAAAAAACGCGAGATGGCCCTAACAAAACTAGAAAGGCGATGAAAATTCTCAACGATGCAACGATATGGAAACAAAATAGATGAGAAATTATCGACCAAATCAAAATCTATGAACATATCGCTAATGTTCTTTATCATTCTTTCTTTTTCTCGTTTCAGCAACAAAATCGAAACCTCTCTACTATCTCTTCATTTTCTGCCTCTTCCCATCCTATTCCCACATCTTCCTATATCCTCTACCCCATCTATTTAATGTATCTGACACTTGTTGGGACTGGTAACGCCAGCGCCTGCCTGTGGAAGATCCCGGTGTGCTAATTCGGTGTAGGACATGTTAACGGGGGAGGCTTAGTAGGTCCACATCTGCCTACAAGCAGATGGGCTGACAGTTGTCGGCCTGGATGTGGACTGAGCAATTACAATTACAATTACAATTTCTGGAGGTATCCCCAGAAGTAGTTTCTGGAGTAACCGCCAGATAAAGTTTCTGAAGGAATGCCCAGACGAAATTTCTGGAAAAATCCCCAGAACGTTTTTCCGGAGTCAGAAATTCTTTTCAAAGGTGTACCAAAAATGATATTGCATGATTTGCTTAATAAATCTTCAAGGATCACCTATAATGGCTATGTTTTGCTGCCAAATTCATCACATTCAATAACAATAAAGCTATCGCGACGCCGGTTAATTCCGTTCTTTTTGCACACTTCTAACAAATTAACAAAACATGAATAATTTGTTTTGCGTAGGATAAAAATGGGTGAATCCTGAAGTTCTACAAAACCTAAAAAAAACGAACATGCAACATAACACCTATGTCTAAACATATTTTGTAATGATATTCCTTTGCATTAAAGCTTCCCTGATTGACTCCAGGATTCTCTGAGGTAGGCGACACATCAGAAGAAGTTCCTGAAAGAATTTCCAGCATGAATTTATGGAGAAATACTCACCATTTTCTGGATTATTTCCCAACAGAAGTCAATCCCAGATTACATTCCTGGAGTAATCAACAGATGAAATTTTTAGGAGATCTTCATGATGCTCATCCTGTAACTCCTTCTGAGTGAAGTTCCTCTGGGATTTTATTTAAAGGTTCCTACGGGATTTTTTTCAGGAGGTGCTTCTGGTATTCCCTCAAAAGTTCTTCCTTGAATTCCTCCAGAAAAAAAAAACTGGCACAAAACTTCTGGAATTTTTTCAGGATTTTTTTCTTTGATTACCGTAGGAGTTTTTGTTTCTGGGATTCCGGCAGGAATTCCTAGCAGGGATTCCTAAAAAAAATCCCAGAAGTATAAAGTTGGAGTAATCGAGGGCTACCTTAAGTAAACTAAATAAACTGGTTTCAGAACAAATCAAGCATAATTTTCAAATCGACGTATCTATAACTTTTTCACTGATCTGAGTAAATTCATGGTCAATGTTGACGACCATTTCACTAAAATAGTTTTTATAGGGAATCACGCCACTTAAGCGGTGGCTTCTATATTAGTCTATTTTTCCACTATAACTCAGTCAAATTTGAACCAATTGACACAACTTTTGGAATGTGGTGAGATAGGTATAGCACAGACAAACAGACGTAACAGTTGCGAAATTTCCATCGACCACGCTTTTAACGATCATTTTGAATTTTCATAGTTGTGGCTTTCATAACCAGAGGCGCGCGCATCGTTTTTCTATGCGTTTGACGTTTCATACTAGCGCCTTCTGTTGACGATAACACAGTGATTCGTGCAACTTTTTCACTAGGTGATGGTAGCGAACTGGGCGATGGATTTCCATAAAAATCGTCCAAGGTGTTACGTCTGTTTGTCTGTGGGTATAGTATCTACCCGTGTACAACATTTCAAGTCAATTGGTTCAAAATTGACTGAGTTATAGTGGGAAACAGACGAATATAAAAGCCACCGCCCAAGTGGCGCGATACCCTATAAAAATACTTTTCATAAATTTTTTCGTGTCTAACATCACCAGGGATGTAGCATGCACTAGGTAAGAAACAAAACCTTATCATTCCATATCATTTTCACAATGATTTTTGACAAAAATACACATACACCGGGTTGGTTAGAGATACGTCATGCCAGATACGTCGCTTTTGTATGGTGCCAGTTTGGTGTATCTCTTGCTTTGAATTTTGTCTAGATACGTCGTTTGCTTTTCCCATACACTCAAACCTCCATTTAGGTAGGATCCATTTAGGTAAAATCTATTTAGGTCCCTCCATTTAGGTAACGTTACCTAAATGGAATTTGATTGTGTTCAAATCAGTTGGAGTAATCAAGATTAGGTATAAGACTGGTTTATGGGAAAGAAGTAGTGAGTGGTGTTAGGAGGTGGGTATGGGGGGAGGGGGTGCAATGTTGCCCCCTTAACACCCCCCATGCAGGTTGAAAAGTGCCAGCAGAAATTGAGATAATAAACCATCCTTCCATCATTCCATTGATATCAGCTCCAGCACTGATGACGTCAAACCCGACATCAACCTATCAGTCACCTGTTTTTATTTTGGCCACCAAACCCAATATAGACTCAACAGTTGTTCGATGTTGGTCCAACAATGGCCCAACATACGATAAAAATTGACCCGACTTTGACCCGACATTCAATATTTTTTTCAGTCTGGCGGAATTTTGCAAGGTTTTTCGCAAGGTTTTTCGTGTTTCGTGCCCAGCTAGTCATTTAAATGACAATTGTGATCTAAGACCCTCCAAAACCCCCGAAAACACCCCTGAAGCCCCTTTCCTCCTGAAACCCGCCCCCTCCTGAAACTAATTGAAAGCCATTTGAAACTCCGCATGATCTCCTTCAAATCTCCTAGTAACTCTCCCTAGTAACCCTAGTAATGAATCCATTTAGGTAAAAATTCTATTTAGGCAGTCCCGACTCATTACCTAAATGGAGGTTTTAGTGTATATCAAAACGGTGTATGTATCAGCAAAGTTGTAAACATCAAAAAAGTTAGATACGTCGTTTCGAAAAGTATAATTGGTTAAACAAATTAAGCAATAAATCATCAAACATTGATGTGCATTCTTTAATTTGCTTTATGAATCATACATGCAGCTGAAAACCCGGATTTGTTTACATTTGCGAGTTACGTCGGATTGAAAAGTTATGCTTGAAATGTTCGTGGACTTGCCAGGCTTTTGTCACGATATAACAAACAACCATCATGTTGTATACCGAAGATCTACAGTGAGTGTAGCTTACCCTGCTACAACAAACCATCATTCATTTCTGGTGTGACTCTGTAGCAGAGATGCCAAAGCGGGGATGAACCAGCCTCGGGCTGAAAATCCCCAAATAAAGAGCCAATAATAATAAGAGATGCCAAATATACAGATTTTTCTGTATTATACAGATCTTTGACCTTCTAATACAGCCAGCATACAGAGTACAGCAAAATACAGATTTCTCCAGGAAGCATTACATTTAAAATTATTTCCAATAAATTTCATGAAAATTCAATAAATTATTGCTGGTTAAACTTTAAAGAATTATGAAATTTAATTTAAATTGTTCTTAATTTGATCATTTTCAGGCTAGGGGCAGGACAGATCTAACGAGAGCAAATCTGTGTTCGAGGTGTTGCTCAGAATTCCTCACAGTTCCTCACAATTTCTCCCATTTATGCCAAAGTGTGATCTGGCACCAATGTCAAACTACAAAGTGTTGCGTGTGCTGAATGAAAATTGCAGTATTAGGTAGGGATGTCTTTCATCAAATTTTGTCGATCATCGATAAAAAGAGTAACTCAGAATTTCTCAGAGTTGCTCCCGTTTGCACAGTGTCTTGCCCCTAGTTTTCAGGCATGTTTTAGGAAAAAAAAAATGCAAATAAAAAATGAAAACCATCAAAAAGTAGTACATTTTTATTAGTTTCTATTCAAATCTAGGACTAGGTGACTGCTTTACCCTCAAATACGGCGATACAGAAAATTGTTTTATTGATACAGATTTTTGATAAAATAAAACGGTTAATCGTTAGCCAACTATCTTCCGGATCGTAGAGGAAGGTCGGTCCGTTGAATCACTTGCTATCCGACGTAGGTTTCGAATCTGCAATGGCCGGTAAACACTGCAACGCTATTGAATATCTACCATCAAAAAGTTTCGATTTTGGGTTAGGAATAATCGATTATTCACGATCACGAGTTGAAAAGTAACCAGTTGGGATAGAGAGTAATCGCCTCGCCTTCTGTTGCTTGTTTTGTGCCTGACAATGCTAAGCTTGTGATTCTGTGATGGCGGTAAAAATTCCTCTGAATTTTTCACAAAGCAACCTAAATTAACAAGGAATGTGGATAATCGTGGAACATAAGGAAGGCTCCTAGCCTCATGGAATATTTCCAACAAGCCGACGATTCCGATAAGATGCTGTAAATTCCACGTGGACGTAGATGAACCTGGATGTTTAACTTTCGAGCGATCGCGTTATTGTATTCTGTACAACACGTTGAAAAAATCTCGCTTTTTGTGTTCAGCGTTAGCGCGGTGCTGACAGGGGTGACCAACCGCGCGAGTTACGGAAGGTTAAATCCATATTGAAATTCCGCTTCAAGGTTTTTTTTTTCCAGAAATTCCATCAAGGTTTCTTTCAAGAACTTTTTTAGAAATACCTCCTGGAATTCCTCGCTGCTTTTCTCACAAAATTCCTTCCGTATTTACGTCAGCTCTCGGATTCCTTTCAGCAATTTTCCCCAGGACTCTTGAATTCCGACCGATTTCTCCTAGATTTTTTTCACGGTGATGCTACAGAATTTCTTCCCGGTATAGCTCTCAGAGCCCCTCGTGAGATTTTTCCTGGAGTTTCTCCTGCGTTTTGCTGAAAGTAATTTTCGTAGGCATTCTACCAGAATTTATCCCGAGTTCTCTATAAGAATTTCTACCGGGATAAATCGTAGAAGTTGTTGCAGAATTTGTCCTAGAATTTCTATCGGGATCCCTCTCGGAAATTTTACGCGATTCCTTCCAGTGTTCCATAGTTGCTACAGGAGTTATTCCTGGGATGTCTTGCAGAGTTCTTCCAAGGATTTTTTAGGAGTTTTTCACGAAGTTTTTCAGCAAGAGCTTCTTCCGAGATTTCTTCAAAAGTTTTTCCTGTAACATCTTCAAGAAATTTCTGTACGCTTTCTTCTAGAGTATTTTTCCCGCAGGTTTCATACAGGACTTTAAGTTGGGATATTTCCTAAAGGTTCTCGCAGGGTTTATTTTGAATTTTTACCTGAGATTTCTATCTGAATTTCCTCTGGAACATCGCTCAGAAGAATCCTTCCGATGTTGGTCCTGGGGTGTCTCTCAGAGTTTATCGTGGTTTATCTGAATTTACCCTGGACTTTCTCGTTAGGTTTTTATTTCGGGGTGCCTTCTAAAATTCCTACATAAGCTATTGCTGATATTTATCGTTGAATCCCGTGATTTCTTTCTGAGCCAGACTGTAGGTTGTGTAGTTTACCGGATTTCTTGAAGTGATTTTCTCTGCATTCCCATAACGCTTTCCGGAATCTTTACCAGAGACTGTCCCGAAATTCTGAATACTCCTTTGGGGATTTCTTTAATAGATACATACTCCGAGAGTTCTTGCAGGGATTTTTCCACGGGTTTTCCACAGAATTTCTACTTTGATAACTTACGAAGTCTTTATAAGAAAATCAAAAAAACATTCGAGGGAATCCAAGTAAAATTTTGCGAGAAACTCTGCAGTCTTATTACTCTTGTTGAAAAAATCTCGACAGGAATTGCAGAAAAAAAATTAGAAAAAAAATGAGGCATATTGAAAAAAAAATCTAAGATTAATTTCGAGAGAAAATAGGGATGACATCCAAGGAGAACTCTGAAAACTTCATGAAATCCTGGGAGCAGCTACGGGAGGAAATCCAAGAGATTCAGGTAACAATCGGAGAAAATCCCGAGGTAAAATGAAAAGCTATTCCGGAATACAACTAAGTGACATTCGTGAACGAGCTTTGAATAATTTTGGATGGATCTTTAGGAGGAATCCAGTGAGGAACTCTGGAAGCATATAGGAAATATCGTGAAAAACTTCTGCGGAAATCTAGGAAGGAACAACTCTCAGAAATCTGTTTACTTCATTTTTGGGCATATTCTTGTATAATTTTTATAGAGTACAGGTACTCTTCGATATAACGTACAAAAAACTTTTCTCTTTGTACGTTATATCGAAGTGTACGTTATATCGAAGCAGACAAAAATTTTATATTTTTTATGCAAGTATTGCTGTATTCGACGTGAAATTAATCCCAAATAATGATTTCGGTGAAATTCACAAAAACAATAATGAAAAACATGGGATTTCACAATTCTATAAAAATAAAGGAAAATCTTCAAACAGCAAAAACTTTCGTTTCCCTCGATAAAACATTTTCAAATTTTGCTAAAATAGTATGCTAAAATAGTATATCTTTCGAATGCCGGGTGGCAATGTGGTGTATATTCTTATTTGTTAATAGAGGTTTCAGGCACATCGTGCGCGCATATTTACTCATATAAGAAAATTCTATAGAAATGGCTCAAAATCTTCAAATTACAAAAACTTTAGTTTCCCTCGATGAAACATTTTCAAATTTTCAGAAGAGCTACTAGAATAGTATATCTTTCGAATGCCGGGTGCCATATGGGTTGACATTTTTATTTGTTAATAACGGTTTTTGGCACACCATGTATTGTTACGTTTCCCGAGCAGCGAATGAGAACTAGCTGAATTGTAATTGTAATTGTAATTTTATTGAATACGGTATCCTGTCAGTATACTTACATATACTTTATATCAGGGCAAGGAAACAAAACTAAACTACTAAAGATTTACATTAGGAACAACAAAATTCGATTATCAAGTAAATACTATAAATCTGCTCTAACTCTAGGTATACTACAATCTAGTTAAATTGAGTTATTTAGATATCACGAATTTTGATAACAAAGTGAGTTTTCATTTTGTATGACTTAAGTGTTAACATAACAAAAATAATAACAAAATAATGTACTGGAATATCTAATTGAAATCAGAATGAGTTCTCATTGATAACAAATTGATATCTCATTTTGTTATCTACATTTTACGACTTGATATCATACGCAGTTTTCAGGGAGTTATCAAATCTAAATGATAATAACTAAAAATTAATAACAAATTTAGTATTCATTTTGATATTTTATTAGGCATTAATTTACATGAATAAGTAAAAATTTAAATTAGATTTTATTTCAAATTTAGAAGAATCTCGTGATTGAAAACTTGTTTTGTTTGATACGATATCATCAGAATATCGCACCTATTAATGCCGTAGTATTATCGATTGTAATTAACATTTCAGCAACAGTCATTTCTAATTTGGAGCCTAAACGAAGAAAAATTGTATGGAAATCGGATATGATATCCTCATAGATATGCAGCATAACTATATCATGATTCAACTAAAAGATTAATGATAGACATTGGAGTGACAAAGAAAAGTAAATTTGGAGTCAAAGGACAACTGCCCTTAATATTTTTGTATAGGTAATTATATTTTAGCTTTTCCTTCTGATTATATGCACTGCAGCAAAACAAATGTGGGAGATGTTCACGACATCCCAGAGCCACAGGCATCGGGACTCAAATTGAATGACATCGAGCAACGAATTGAGTCGCATTCGGCTTCTCAGCCTTTTTCTTCGTTACCCGGGGAAAAAGATGTCATTGAAAAAATAAGGCATCAAATAGGAAAAATATTTTACTACAATAATTCTATCGGGTATGGCATAATGTCGTTTGGCATAGTCTTTTGGTATAATGGCCAAATGGCATAATCTGGCATAATAGTCGATTGGCAAAATGGCCGTTTGGCATAACAATAAGTGAAATGGCATTCATCATTTTCATGTATGATAAATATCTGTGTTATTTTCAAAACTTCAAACATCATGAGATTCTTCATTTTGGTACGGAGCTACAATGTATCCTTTTTCGCGCGAGAATACTTTATAAAGGTAAAATATGTGACCTTCAACAGTAGAATGACCGTGAATTACTTCGGTTGGTCATATCTAACTTCATTTGCCTTCAGTATAGAACTTAAAAGTTTAAAAATATTTGGCAATATGTTTAGATTGAAATAACTGATATCTGGGAACTTTTGTATTCTGGGTAGTTTTGTTCTCTTCGTCATGGAAGGCTTTTTGAAACCTGTTGAATTCAAAGTTGGCCTCAAATCTTTCCCAACCAAGCTATACAACCAAGTTTCAGGCAACTTGGCCGATGAATACCCCCTCATAACGAAGAGAACAAACCTGTCGATAATATCCAGTCACCCTAAAAAGACTTACTGAAGTTCAAGCCAATTTAAATCAATAGCATGACCATTACCCAGAATCAGCAAATTATAAATTTTGTGTCAATATGTAAGTAAAATACTCTGGTAGATTTAACAAATATTTTGTGAATATAATTAATATTAATAAAGCATATTAAACCTTTTTTGGATTTTTGAAATCAAATCTTGTTATCATTGAGTTTTTGAAATGATAACAAAATTATATCTCAATTTGATATTAAATAAAAACAATTCGGAAAGAAAACTTATTTTGATTTCATTTTGTTATCAACAAAAAAATGAGTTATCAATTTGTTATGGGTTTGTTCTCATTCCCTGCTCGGGTTACTAGTCTTTGAATTTTCATTAACAGCTGACTGTGATTTGTGACTCAAATTATTTTCAAGTCAAAATTAATTTGCATATTTTTCATCCAAAGATAACCAATCAAATAGTTAAACCCGATGTCAATTATCCAATGAAATGGAGAACATTGAGTTAAACCCATATGTTTCATTGAATTTCAGAAGTGTAGAATTAGCTATAAGTTAAAATACACATAAATATAAACCAAAAAAAAATGAATTTCATATTTTCATCACTGTTGTCAAGTCTACTCCAATTCCTTTCTCCAACCCATACCTCACCCCTCCGATGGTGTTCATTTGGTCCGCACGGGCTATTACGGTCATTACCCTTCCATTATATTCAGCTGTGGATTGACGTGCTCCACCAAATGTTGCAAAATGAAAATGAAAATGAAAAGTTCGAAATATTGTGATTAGGTCATAATTTGTAAATAAATAAATCAATTTTTAGCATTGAAGCTGCTAAGATGAAAGCTGCTGTCAATAAGTGTTTTCTCATGCAAAGGTGATGCTTTCAACGCTTATTTTCTGGGGATATTCTTGTATAGCTTTTTGTTGAGAACCACTGAACAGTCTCGCGTTTCTCGCCGCTCTGCTTGCTCACCGATAGCATTTCAATATGCGATCGGTTGAAGCACAAAGGCAGACATTAGGATTAGAAGTATTGTAGTCGCCCTACCGTGTACGTGTCGCGTAATGTCTCGCGTTACATTTGAAAAGGGCCTATCCCTAAAATGTAAACAAATCGATTTTGATACCTTTCAATAGCACCCCCCAACAGTAACATACTGTGCAAACATTACCCGCCTAACCGTTAATCTTATCAAAATAAACCCCACCTTCAAAACGGCCGAACATTGCTTTTTTTCCCAATCATTCATAAACCCGTGCTCCTAATGGGCCAGTAACGGTAAAATTTTGTTTTCATTTGCTGGTCCTCTCGTTTAAAGGGCCGACAACCGAAAATTTTCCGAACGGCTCTCGGCTCGAGCGCCGAGAGAGAGAGTTCTCTCTGTCAAAAACGGCCAAGCCTTGACACGATGTCAACAACGGACTCACTCGGGGGACCAATCCACGCTAAGAAAATTTTAGAAAGACTCACAATAAGGCGTACCCTGGGTGAAACTTTTCAAATTAGCTTAACATGTTTATCTATAATTTTTCATACTTTTTTGATAATTTTTAATTTAAACTCGATTATTGAAGCATAGATACATCTATTCTTGTGTCATTAAAACGAAATGCATGTTGAAAAATTCGAAAACTGTGAAATACGAATAGGAAATGTGATGGAAAATGTTTGCATCGATTTTTCTCAATGTTTACGTTCTAGGGATAGGCCCTTTTCAAATGTAACGCGAGATGTAATCTTTTATGTAAATAAAGTTACGTTTTAATTTGTTATTCGTTTACACCTGGAGTATCATTACACTACACTCTGAAGAATTTTCACGTCCGATTTACGTGAAAAGATAGGTAGTTTTCGTCCACCATATTTTTCACGTAGCCTTCGCCGGAATTTCAGGTAGCTGGGCATATTTGAGATTCGGTAATCGACGTGATAGTTCAGGTAAATTTGACATGAATTTTACGCATTGTTTACGTGAAATGTAGGTGAGAGCTACTGGAATCTTAGGTAAATTTTACATGAAACCATAGTTAGTTCTACATGAATTTCACTTTATTTATACGTGATTTTTGAATCAAAATAGAGCAGCCGCACCAGCTTGCAACGTATTTGAAGAGGCAAAAGTTTTAAAATCCTCACAAAATGCAATGAAAAAGCAGAGATTTTACTCTATCGTAAAAATATCATTACTGATTCTCCAAGATTGGATGATTTCAAACAAACCCAAGGATTGTAATTTAAAATCTTCTTAGTTCAGCTTCTAAACCCTCGCTGAACTGGTCCTCCGACACCATCAGAATACATAACATCTATTTCAGCTTCTGAAATTATTGAAAAATGAAAAATCACTATTCATTACTGCATATTGCCTTGAGGAACTAAATTACCTTTCAATACTTCCAGCAACTTTCTATAAGTAAGGAGTTTGTGCACCAACTTACTTCTCGGCGCCATATTGATTTTTTTTCGCACCGGAAATTCACGTAACTTTCGTTTCACGGAGACTTCCAAGTCGAAAGTACACTAACACAAACGCATTAAATCGATTTACATGAAGATATGGTAGATTTGACCAGACAGGGTAGTGCGTAAGACATGGTTATCGAGTGAAGGTTACCAATGTCACGTAACTTTTGAGATTTTCAGAATAAGGATGAGTTACGTGATATTTCACGTAAACCGGACGTGAAAATTCTTCAGAGTGTACCATGTGTCTCGGCCACCCCGAACTCCAGGATGTAACACTTTTAAAACCATTTAATTTTTATGAAGTTTAGAAAAGAAAAATCAGTGAAAGTCTCTATAATAAAGATAAAACACTTGTCTATATGGTATAAAGGATATAGATAGTAGAGTAAACATACGGTTGCCCCTACTATCTACAGTTAAGGGTATTCCTCACCCATAGGGCTGCGGTATATGGTACTTGCTTACTGACTTCCAAGCGATTTTTCTGTATTAAACTAGATCTTAATATATCGTATAGTTTTAAATGTCTTTATGCCAAGTGACCTTATGTCAAATTAATTTATGACACAGACCCTCTATATACCTAAGAATAGATATTTATACTCTCTTACTTATCTCTAATTCTAGGAACATCATCTGCAGCGAGCGATATGCACCGGTCTAATCATTCCCACGCCGGAGGTGTTCGAGGCCACCGATTCGGAGTTCTACGAAAAGTATTACCCGACGGACTACAAAATGCCCAAGCAGATGATCCACATGCAGCGTAAGTGTTAACTCCGCTATGATACGCACGTTCGTTCTAAGTGAAAATCTTTCGATTCGATGTTTTAGCAGCGCTCAACCTGGAACAGGACGTGCCCGATTACGACATGGACAGCGCGGACGAGCAGTGGGTCAACACGCAGAACAAACGGCTGGATCTAGATCCGCTCAAGTTCGAAACGATGATGGACCGACTGGAGAAAAGCTCCGGCCAGACGGTGGTCACGCTGAACGAAGCCAAAGCCCTCCTCAAGCAGGACGACGAGCTGAGTATAGCAGTGTACGACTACTGGCTCAACAAGCGGCTGAAAACGGTAAGCACCGGGATAACGTAACACTCGTTGAATTATTGATGCTAATTTACATAACATTCGAATTCCAGCAACATCCACTAATCCTGTCGGTGAAGACGGAAACCAGGGGAAACACCACGCCGAACAATCCGTATCTGGCATTCCGAAGGCGAACCGAGAAGATGCAAACCAGGAAGAATCGAAAGAACGACGAATCTTCCTACGAGAAGATGTTGAAGCTGAGGTTTGTTCGCAGTCGGAATCGAATCGTTTGCAGCAGTCGGAATAAAATTTCGCGTTTTTTTCAATTCTAGGCGGGACCTGAGCCGAGCGGTTACCCTTCTGGAGATGATCAAGAGGCGAGAGAAGATCAAGCGCGAGCAGCTGCATCTCGGTATCGAGATCTATGAAAAACGCTACCAGACGCAGGACTTCAATGGTCAACTTTTGTCGGAGTTCACGGCAAATGCGACCAAGGCGTCAAGGTTAGTTGAGGATCGTTGGGTGGTTTTTGCGAACGTCGTCCCTTATTGGTTTTATGTTTTTCCAGACCTGCGTTTGCACCGATCTACTCGAACCAGTATTCGTCGCATCACTCCACACTCAGCGGTTCGGCCGGAGCAGGAACCAGTGGATCGGGTCCGTATCACGGTCCGTCATCATCATCGTCCCATTACCATCATCACGTCGGTGGAACCAGTTCCAGCAAGCGTGACAGCGAAAGTCTGAGCAGCAGTCGGAAAGAGAAACGCCAGTACAAGAAACGGAAGCACAAAATACAAAAGGAACGGTCATCGGGCAGCAGTGCGACGGTGACCGGTAGCTCCGCTGCTGGGCTGGGTTCGGCTGGTGTTGGAACGGGAGGAGTCGGTGGTTACCACCACTACCAGTACCATCCGGCTGGAACCGGCGTTGGTGGGCTGGGTGGTATCGCGGCGGCGTCCGGTGCTAGTGCACGAGGGGATGCCGCCGTTGGGGCCGGTTTGAGCAGTGGTAAGTGTGTGGTATTGAATAAGCATAAGATGATGATACTGGTGACTGGTTGTAGTGTTGGTTTTTGAACTAGATTCTGTTTTAGGTACTGTCGATCCGGCGTTATCTTCCGACGAGGAGGAGCTTGCAAACCTGCAAGGAACCACCGCTCCGGAGGAGGAGTACGCGTATGCATTTCGGCGGAGTAAACTTAGTCAATACCATAGGGTAAGAGAGGGAGAGATCCGTTGTAGATATGTGGAAAGAATTCATTTTCATATTTTATTTCAGCCCATTACGAAAGGCTTCGGCGATTGGCCGTGGGTTTCGAAGGAGGAAAACGGAAAAGCGGATCTTCGTTATCGGTTTGCCCTCACATCCTTGCGACATCCCAGGTATGATTTTTGTTATTCAAAACTAAGCATCCGTAGGTTATTCCTGTTTTTCCATGGGACTCAGATTTTCTCTGCCTGATCTGTAGTCTATTATTGTAACAGGAAGAGTAATGTTGCTGCAATTAATTAATTGCCCTCTTTGGATGTTAGAACCTGAGGACAATAACCAAGTTACCGTACAATTACTTGAGAACTTCAATAGGTACCTGATACATCTAAAATACAATTCAACATAAGACAAACACTTCTCTAAGAGATTCCTCCAGGAATTCCTTCGGGGACTCCTCCAAGAATTTCTTCGGGGATTCCTCCAGAAATACTTACAGGGTTTCCTCCAGTAATTTCTTCGGGTATTCTTCCAGGAATTTCCTCGGGAATTCCGCCAGGAATTTCTTCATGGACTCCTCAAGTATTTCTTCGGATATTCCTCCAGAATTCGTTTGGGGGATTCCACCAGGAGTTTCTTCAGGAATTTTTTCGGGAATATTCCTTCAAGGAATTCTTTCGGTAATTTATATAGGAATTCCTTCGGGGATTCCTCCAATAAATTCTTAGGAAATTCTTCCAGGACTTCTTTCGGAAATTCCTCCAGGATTTTTTTTCGGACATTCCTCCAGGAATTCCTTCGGGGATTCCTCCAGAAATTCTTTCGGGGACTCCTCCAAGAATTTCTTCGGATATTCCTTCGGAAATTCTTTTGGGAATTCCCCCGGGAATTGTTTCGGGATTAACTCCAGGAATTGCTTCAGGACTTTCTCCAGGAGTTTTTTGATGGTCCACTGAAGCAACTCCTTGAGGATTCTTTTAGGAAATTTCTTGAGTAATCTCTGAGGGAATTTCTTGAGAATTATGTGTGTGTGTGGGAATGTCTTGAATCATCCTCGAGGGAAATTATTGAGGATTCTCTGCAAGAATTTCTTAAAGTTTCTCTGAAGAATTTCTCTTGGGAATTTTTGGAAGCATATTTAGATTCTCGGAAATCCCGGAGGAATATCTGGATAAATTCTCGTAAGAATTTCTGGCGAAATTCCCCTAGGACTTTCTGGACGAATTCCCGTATAAATTTCTGGAGAAACTCCCGGGGGAATTTCTGAAGGAATTTCAGGACAAATTCTTGGAAGAATTTCTGAAAAAAATCTGGAACAGTTTCCAGAGGAATCCCTCATCGACCCTTCCGGTTCACCTTTAGTGCTTCATGCATTATAGTGGCCAGATGTTACTCTAGTTTTTCCAGCTGTATTACTGATAAACCATTTTCTCATCCGCAGACCCCGCTGCATCGGATTCGCCCGGAGAAGGATCGGTCGCGGCGGCCGGGTGATAATTGATCGCGTCTCTACCGATTTGGACGATCTGTGGTCCCGGTTGGACTACAAGATCATCGAATCGGAAACAACCCCAGCGGCGGCCGTTGCCATGGAACCCGAGGAGGAAAGCATCGTCATCCCGGTGCCGTCCAGTGCCGGTTCCGCTGCACTAACGGCACCCACGGCCACGGCAACATCAACCTCAACGACTGTCATCAGCCAGATGGAGCGAAAGTGGAACGAACTGGAATCGGCACTAGCCGCGAATAGTGGTGGTGTGAAACGAACAAGACAACTAGTGATCAAAGAAGAAACGGACATGGATGATCTGTTCATGGCCAATTTCGGGTTGGCCCGAAGAATAAAAACCGACGGCCTGTCGGAGGAAGTGGAAGTGAAACAGGAAAAGTGTAGTGATGAAAGGACATCGGCGGTTGCGGCAGGTGGAACGTCCTCGTCGACGTTTGTAATTAGTAGTAATAGTGGTAGCAGTAGCAGTACTAGCGTTAGTGTGAATAACTCAGAAAATAATGTGATAAAAAGTGAAGCTGGTGGCATTGTGACAGTGAAACAGGAAGTCCTGGAAGATTACGAGCACATGATAGACAATGTAAATAATAGCTATAGGAATCGGATTAGCAACAATAGCAACAGCAACAGCAGCAGCAGCAGTAGTAGCAGTAACGTCATCAATAGTAGAAACAATTTTAACCAATCGTTTAGCAATAGTATTAACAATAGTTTGCAGAATCGAGCAGTATCCCAGTATCAGCAGCAGTTGCTGCAGCAGTCGTTGAGAGCACTCCAGCAGAAAACGACGGCACCTGGGGGGACGTCATGTATGTCGCCGGATGCATCCAGCAGTAGTCGGTTGAATGTGGACACGGGCTTGGACGAGACGGCGACATCCTCTGCGGACAGCAAAGCTATTGCCAGTGTGTATACGGATCTGTTGAACGACATCCAGTCTAGTTGGCTACACTTTCGACCTAAAACGCCGGAACCGATGCCGCTTATTGAGGACGGATTGCTGGACGATGATCCGTTGTTCCAAACGGATGCCAACCGGATAGCGCTGGAGTTGCAAGCGCTGGATGCTGAACTTCCTGGGGACATTTTCAATTCTACCGAAAGTGTATACAGGACGAAGCAATTCGCGCTGGACAGTTTGGTGGAACCCCATCCGTTGGGATTGGAACCGGCGGCAGTGGCGAAGGACGCAACGGATGAGTTGGGGATCAAGCTGGAAACTTGTTCCAATTCGGATAACAATCTCAGTGGGGATAGTTTGAATGATCTGAACCTCAGTTTGAGCGAGTCCAACGAGGACGAAAAGATGCTGGACAAGATCTTGCAAGAGTGCCAAATTGACGACATGAAGTCGTTGAACCAGACAAGCAATTTCTGGAACGGAATCCTGGAAGACGGAATATTGAATCAGTTGGAGACGGCAGACGAGGCCGGTGCGGGCACCGGTGCTGACGTAAAGGAAGATCCTTTAGCCATGAATGAACTCGTCAGTCCCACGCCCGTCGAAGGACTGCCGGTCCACAAAGTCGGATACTGCTCAGAGTTGGTCGGTTACGATCGGTTGGCAAACGTTGAACGTTACAAGAGCAAACGAAGGAAGATTCTGAAGCGCTGTAACTATCTGGTGGGGAGTAGTTTCTTCGCCGTGCGGAATCCACCGTCGGAAGAAATCTTCAAAAAGCTGTCCGATTCTGATGGACATGCTCCTTTGGATGGTGAAAAGGCAGAAGGAGTTGAAGCTGTTCCTACGGCAGATCCGGAGGTTAAAGTGGAGGAAGACTCCGATCCCATCTCAGCGACAATACCCGCCGATCAGATCAAAATCGAGCCTCCCGACGAGTTGCTTGCCGCGTGTTCTCCGTCCGCTTCGTCCCAATCGGCACCTCACCTGCAAACCAATACTTCCGTTCCGGCAGTTGGAAGCACCTACCAGCAACATTCTCTCTCAGCCCCGCAAATCAAGCTCGAACCTCTCAACTACCTGCAAGCTGTTTCTCATACCACTGCCACAGCGTCTCCAGCCGCGGCATCCACATCATTCCTGATCACATCTCCGTCGGTGCAAGTGGTCCAACCAAGCCAAGCCACCTCAACCGTGTTGAATCCCTTGGCCGCCGTATCATCCCAAACAACAATCCCAGTAGTAACCGCCCATCAGCATCAACAGCAGCATCCCCTGTCCGGTCAGATCACTCTAACCGGAAATACCGGCAGCGCCAGTAGCAGTGGCACCTCGACTCCCACCTCCAGCTACATCGTGCAGCATACGACCCCGATCGTATTGTCCCAACAGCAGATGCAACAGATAGCCACCAGTGGAGGAGGAAACATCGTCACCGTCAGTGGGAATCAGATGGCCATTACGAAGCAAGCACTTCAGCAACAAGGCCAACAACAGCAGCAGCACATACAGCTTCAGCATGCCACACATACGCACCAGGGTGAAACGTACGTGCTAACGACGGCCACTCCGACGGGGCAGTCTCCGCTCAAGAAGCAGATCAACGGACCGAACGATAAGACAGGTGAGTTTGAGTTGAGACCATACTACATATCTAGGTACCTAAACATATGTTTTTCTCTCCCATTTTAGTGAAACAAAATGTCATCAACCCCAAGCTGCATACGCTTATAAATCAGAAACTGGCTGCTTCCGGTCAGAAAGCCGGCGATCTCAGCAAAAAGCAGTTCGAAATGATAACCAAGGCTCTGGTTTCGCAGAAAATGATCGTCAAGTCCGCTACCCCGGCGAACCATGGAACGACGGCTGCAACGGCTGCGGCGGCTGCTCAAGTGGTCCAGCAACAGCAACTACAACAGCAGCAGCAGCAACAGCAGGGAACGAGTGGAACCACGTACAGCACGATACAGAACGCCGCTGGGCTGCCGATCACAATTCTATCGGCAACCAGTCAAAATCCCCAGCAGGCGACCCAGAACAAGATCATACTGACATCGTCTCCTCAGCTGATACACCAGGCAGCCGGACAGCTGATGGCCGCTGCAGCAGCAGCTTCACCACACGGAAAGATTTCCATCAATTCCAACCTGTTACAACAGCAGCAGCAGGGACAACAGATAGCGCAGTTCCAAACGACGACGGATGGTGGCCAGGTGCAGACGACTTCCGGTACGGCTGGAGGGCAGCAGCAGCAGAACGTGAAGTTCGAAAAAGCGGTCAACATGTTGTTCGATGCTGACAAAAATCGGATAGTGTACGCCAACATCAAGAACAGTCGAGGGCAGTTCTTGGCGCAGCTGAATCCCAAAGTTGTGAACATCATCCAGCCGATCCAGCAGCAGAAGTTGATCAACAGCGTTGGCGCTCTTCAACAGCAACAGCAACAACAGCAAACGGCAACGAATGTGCAAAGTATATTGGGAGCATCGTCCGGTGCCACTACAATTGTAAATAGCAAAGGAGGCATCCAACGGATACCAGCGGTCAGTATTCGAGCCCAGCAGCTGCAACAGCAGCATCAGCAGCAACAACAACAGCAGCAAAGTCAGCAGCAGCTGGATTCACACGGGACAACAGCGACAGTGGCGACCAACAGTATAAAATTCTTTCAAGTAACTCCTGCCGTTGCTAGTGCTGCTGCTGCTTCTGCTGTCAACGACAACAACCAAATGACAGCGGTGACGGTCAGCAGCGCCAACACAGCTACATTAGTTGTTCCTTCTTCGTCCGGAACGGCCGGAAGTGGCAATAACAACGCCACCGCTGCAACTGCCACTGCTGTACCCACCAGTATCAACATTACCAACAGGTGAGAATTGAAGAGTGGCCAGCTCGATAGGTAACTGTTGTTAATTTTAGCTCTAACTTATCAATATCTACCTACCAACTACTACATTCATAAGAGCATTACTTCAGTCAGTGTTGTGTAATAGCGCGCAGGCAGTTGAAGGAGAAGCGAAAGGAATGAACCGAAAATTGGTTGTTGAATGCAAGGAAAACGTTAATCCGTCGGAAGGTGAATCCGGGAAACGACAAACGCAGGGATTGGGTAAGTGTGGCAGGTTATGGACATAGTTGTTTCCTGTTCGGTTGCTGGACTATAGTGGAGTCTTTTCCGTTCAAACCATGCTTTGGTGTGCATTGATTGACATGATATGTTCACTACCTCTGTGAGATTTGACGCCAATCATTGCACTACAAATTAAACTTTTCAATATCTGGAGCACAAAACTTTGGATGAATTTCTTGATAATATCAAGTATTGCATCCAAACATGTCATATAACAAAATATTAACTACATACATCAAGATTCCTAACTATCTTGATATGAACTTTATAAATAAACAAGTCCATCGCACAGGGAACAACTATGTCCCTGCCTGCTCCACTTACCCTTAAAAGAAATTGAGAAGTGCTAGAACTGGAAGTTTATTTTCTTTGTAGGATCTGATGTTTCGGAATGTTTTATTTTATGAACCCAATTTGGTTAAAAATTGCATTGGGAAGATACAAAAATAGAATGTTTTAAATTAGAAGATACTACTACTGTATAAATTGATGATCTCAAGTGTGGTGTTGGCTGAAAGATTTTTGGCCAGAGCCACGATGCTCGAGTGTACGTACTGTTGTTGTTGTAGTAGCTTAGTTGCGGTCAATACAACGCTATCGAATAGTGAGACTAAATCAGCTTATGGTAAGCTAACCTCTTAATTAGTTTTCTTTCTTCTTATTTTTGTACAGTAGGGAAGTGTGCGCGGATGGTTTCGAACGTTGTTGTTAGATAGTAAGTGTGTGTGTTGTGAGGAATGGAACTTTCGATTGAGTTTGCTCCTATGGAATTCATATTTTAGCCAGTAGGTGTTTGTTTAAGATCAATAATGGATAATGCTATGAGAATACAAAAACTTTTTCAAACTGAACTGCACGTCGGCAGCTTTATGCATAGTGTGTCTGATTGATTTTATTTTGTTGAGGAAATCCTTCGTAGAGTTGATGATTTTGGCAGTGTAGACTTTGTTACCTCGTTTTCAATACAATTTGTATTGAAATGCTCAAAGGTGTTTGCTGTTCGATGGCTTGGTATGCTCGTGCCACCTGGCACTTCTTTTTGAACTAGAACTCCCAAAATACCAAAAACTTTGGGTAGAATTGTGAAAGGTAGGATACGTCCGTTTGCGACTGACTCATCATGAACCACTCATCGAATGCTTGCAGAATTCTAGTAATCTGCCATTCGCAGGAAGTAGCCTGTTGGCTAGGTTGAGCGAATTTCACGGTTTCATCGGAGAAGGCCAAGTTGTGTTCCTAATTCCAACGACGGCAAGGAACTCTAGCGATTCTTTGGGGTTTGCAACTTGAAACGATGCTTCATCACAGGGTTCTCGCACCTCCACTATAGAAACTAACATCAGGCATGACTAAGTTCCGTTGGAATTCCATAGCTGCAGAAGTCTTTCTCTAGCTGCTCTGGTTTCAAAACCGGTCCTTTTGATGGCGGAATACAACAGAAACCATTCGTTGTAGCATGCGACGCCTGTGACACGGTAATCGGAGCAGTGTTTACGCAGAAGATTAACGGCACCCAGTAAGCTATTTGTCGCAAAAACTGTCAGTATTAGAGAAGAAGTACTCGATAACGGAGTAGGAGTGCCTTGCAATGATCCAAACGATCGAGAAATTCAGAGGATATGTGGAAGGAATCCGGTTCATTGTTCATTGCGATCATACGGCGCTCAGTTGCCTAAAGTCATTGAAGAACCCGACAGCCTGTTTGTTGCGTCCGAATGCGCTTCCAAGAACAGTAGCTGAAGCAGTATTCACGGTAGATCAGGTTCAGGATCCGTGGTACAGAAAGCTAGTGAACAAAATGAACAGCGAAAGAGCTAAGTTCTCGGATATCCACATAGTAAACGACACCCTGTTTAAGAACTATCGCTGCAAGGGCGAAGTTGGAATAGTGTATCATAAGTGGAGTCATCCCGAAAGAAGATATATTTCAGCTGTTCCGAAGATTCTACGACAAACCGGCTGCAGCGCTTCACATATGCAGCAGGGGATCTACGAAAACGTGCTACCTGCAAAGCGTGTGAAGCACCAGGTAATAAGATGATACCTCAGATGGAAGCCGGCGAAGACTCCTTGGGAAAAAGATATCGGTGGACTTCGGAGCAAGACGAGAATCTATCAACAATTACAACGGTGATAAACGCTGCTCCACACGAGGCAACAGTCGTCAGTCTACACGAATTCAACTTTGCACCGAACCTGTTTTTGTATAGAGATTTGTACACGCAGTAAAAAAAGCTCATCGCGTCAGAAAGTCCAAAGGTAGCGATGCGCAGAACCTAAAAACTCATCATCAAGCGAATCAAGCAGCGATACGACCTTCGCACAAGATCAGTGTAGCGTTCAAAGTCGGAGACTTGGTAGTTCGTACACTCTTCGAAGGTGGACCAGATCAACAGCAAGTTCGAACCGAAATGCATTCCGGTCGTCGTGAAGGAAATCATCGGGATGAACCTGTATGCTCTGGAGGATGTTCTGAACGTCAAGAAGAAAAGATTCCACGCGAAGGACTTCAAAAGCAGATTAAAGCAACATCTGCTAGTTATGCAAACACTGTGGTGCCTGTCAACAATAAAGCAAACGCTTAAGAAAACACCAGGTCTATGGACCTTACGTCTACCGAATATACTTCCACTGGTATAAGTACTGGTTGTCATTGGGCCACACAGTGAAAACTGCACAAGGCTTACACTTGTTAACATCTTTATTTTTTGAACGATAGTTAAGATAGCCTTGTAGAACGTTTCTAGCCATTTCTTCAAGTTAGTTTTGTGGATCTTTTCTATGCGTTTTGAAAAGGCGAATTCATGCCACTAAATATTTCCTTATTTGTTAGTATCTTTGTTTGCAGTCCAGCAGCGCAATGCATGAAATTTTATTACAAACAGCAAATAAATTTGAACTGTAATCCTTCAACAGTTTTCAAAATGTCTTCAATTGAAAAGG